>NC_051335.1:11455851-11462406 GCF_015220235.1 Choloepus didactylus
TGCAGCCCACACTTAAGAAGTGGGGAGTTATGTTCTACCTCCTTAAGAGTGGAGTACTACATAAATTATTTGGAATTCTGCACAGGATATTGGTCTGTTCTCCCCCATTCAATCATTTTTTTTGTGTCAGTATGGACTCATATTTATTTTATAATTTGGGTTATAATCCAACACTACTTTAGTCTATTGCTATTGCAGGTATTTGGTTGAGTATGTTTGCATCTACGTTCATAAGAGAAATTGGTCTGTAATTTCTTTTCTTGTAGTATCTTGATCTGACTTTGGTATGGGAGTAATGTAGGCCTCATGGAATGACTTAGGTAGTGTTCCCTCCTGTTCAGTTTTTTGGAAGAGTTTACGCAGGCTTGGTATAAATTCTTCTTGGAATGATTGGTAGAATTCACCTGTGAAGCCATCTGGTCCTGAGCTTTTCTTTTTGGGAAGTTTTTGATGACTGATTCAATCTCTTGTTTGTAATTGCTCTGTTGAGTTCTTCGAGAGTCACTGTAGGTTGTGTTTCTATGAATATGTCCATTTCATCTAGGTTGTCTAACTTGTTGGTATACAATTGTTCATAGTATCCTCTTATTGTCCTTTTTATTTCTCTGGGTCAGTAGTAATGTCCCCTCTCTCATTTCTGATTTTATTTATCTGTGTCTTTTTTTTGTTCCTTATCAGTCTAGGTAAAGATTTATCATTTTTATTAATCTTTCAAAGAACCAAATTTTGATTTTATTAATGCTCCCTGATGTTTTTTTATTCTTGATTGCATTTATTTCTGCTCCAATTCTTCGGTATTTCCTTCCTTCTTCTTGCTTTACAGTTAATTTGCTGTTCTTTTTCTAGTTCTCCAAGTATACAGTTAAATCTTTGATTTTAGCTCTTTCTTATTTTTTGATGTAAGTGTTTAGGGTTATAAATTTCCCTCTCAGCACTGCCTTTGCTGCATCCCTTAAGTTTTTTTTTTTTTTCATTTATATTGAGATTATTCACATACCATTCAGTCATACAAAACAAAGCGTACATTCAATTGTTTACAGTACCATTATATAGTTGTGCGTTTGTCATACAGGTAACTATTTAAATCTTACCTCCAGCTCTCTGTCAGTATCCCTCTAATCGTGTTGGTTGTCTGAAGCCCATTCTCTAGTAGATTTCTCTGGAAGGGCCCATGCAGACAGTATTGCCTGAGTCCTTGCATGATGTTAATATTTAGATCATTTATACCTGAAAACTAGTTGTAATGGTTATAAAATTCTTGGCTCTCATGTTCTTTCCTTGAGTACCTTAGTTTTTCTCTGTCATAAAGTGTTGTTTTGGGAAAGTCTATTGATGGTCTAATTTTCTTTTCCTTATTTACTTGATGTTTTTGCCTAGATGTCTAAATAATATTTTTTTCTTTAAAAATCATGAAATTTTACTAAAATATGTCTTTGTGATCATTTTAGTTTAATATTCTCAAGTATGCTTTGTACTTTTTTTTTTTCATTTTTTGTTGAATTTTATTTTGAAATAAATTCAAACTTACAGGAACAGTTGCAAAAACAATACAAATCCCATACATAGAACTCCAGCATACCCCAACCCCCCTCCACCGATACCCCAGATCCACCAACTTTAATCCTGTCATTCTACCATTTCTTTCTTTCCCTCCCTCCTCCTTCCCTATTTATCATCCATCATCTATTGCTCTGTCTTCTGAACATGAGAGCAAGCTGCACACATCCTTGAACAAGCAATGTAATTCACATATACATTTCCCATGAACAAGAACATTCATTTATGCAATCACATTAAGCACAGCTAAGAAGTTCACGAAATTCAACATTGATACAAAGCTTACATTCTATATTTCATTTTTTTCTTATGTCCCAGCTGTGTCCCTTTGAGCCTCCTCTCCTGCATCCTCAGATCCCATCCAGGATCATCCTTGGCATTTAATTGTCATTATCTATTTAGACGTTTTTTTTTTTTTTTCAATTGTGGAAATATATACAACATAAATCTTCCCATTCCCACCCCTCCCAAGCATTCCATTAGTGGAGTTAATCACATTCACATTGTTGCAATGCCATCACCTTCCCACCATCCATTACTAGAAATTTCCCCTCACTCCAAACAGAAACCCTACACTCATTTCTTATTAACTCCCGAATGCCCCTTCCCCCACTTCTTGTAACCCATACTCTACTTTTCATCTCTATGATCATATTCTCTGACACTTTCTTTGTGTTTACCGTGGGGCTTAAATTTAACATATCTGTAACAATCTTGTTTTCTTTGATACCAACTTAACTTCAATAGGACACATAACTATGTTCCTATACTCCTCCATTCCCCCACCATTATGTAGATCTTGTCAAAAATTACATATTTTATATTGAGTCCAAAGCCACTGATTTATCATTACACTTTATGTATTTTAGATCCTGTAGGAAGTGAATAGTGGAGTTACAAATCAAAAATACAGTAGTATTGGTATTTATATTTACCATGTGATCTTACTGGAAATCCTTATTTCTTCATGTGGTTTCAGTCAGTTGTTTAGTGTCCCTTCCTTTCAGCCTGCACAATTCCCTTTAGCATTTCTTATAGGACTGATCTACTGGTGATGAAGTCCCTCAGCTTTTGATTATCCAGGAATGTTTTCATCTCCCCTCATCTTTAACCTCCAGGTGTTTGTGAATTTTCTAAGTCTCTGATGGTTATTGACTTCTATTTGTATTCCATTGTGGTCAGAGAATGTGGTTTGAATAAATTCCATTTTCTTAAATTTATTGAGGCTTGTTTTATGTCCCAGCATATGGTCTATTCTCGAGAAAGTTCTGTGATCACTAGAGAAGAATGTGTATCCTGGTGATTTGGGATGTAATGTTCTATATGTCTGTTAAATTTCTCTCTATGTCTCTCTCTTTTCTTTGTTTCTCCGTCAGTAGAGCTCCCTTTAGTATCTGAAGTAGGGCAGGTCTTTTATTAGCAAAATCTCTCAACATTTGTTTGTCTGTGAAAAGTCAAGCTCTCCTCAAATTTGAAGGAGAGTTTTGCTGGATAAAGTATTCTTGGTTGGAAGTTTTTCTCTCAGAATTTTAAATATGTCATGCCACTGCCTTCTCGCCTCCATGGTGGCCGCTGAGTAGTCACTACTTAGTCTTATGTTGTTTCCTTTGTATGTGGTAATTGCTTTTCTCTTGCTGCTTTCAGAACTGGCTCCTTCTCTTCAGTATTTGACAGTCTGATCAGAATATGTCTTGGAGTGGGTTTTTGGATTTATTCTATTTGGAGTTCGCTGGGCATTTATGCTTTGTGTATTTGTATTGTGTAGAAGGTTTGGGAAGTTTTTCCAACAATTTCTTTGAATACTCTTTCTAGACCTTTACCCTTCTCTTCCCCTTCTGGGACACCAGTGAGTCTTAAATTTGGACGTTTTATTTTATCTATTATATCCCTGAGATCCATTTTGATTTTTCCGATTTTTTTCCATTCTTTTGTTCTTTCATTTTCCATTCTGTGTTTCTCAAGGTTGCTGAGTCGTGTTCAGCTTCCTCTAGTCGTGTACTATGAGTATGCAAACTCTTTTTAATTTGGTCAACAGTTTCTTTATTTCCATAAGATCTTCTATTCTTTTATTTATTCTTGCAATTTCTTCTTTATGCTCTTCTAGGGTCTTTTCATGTCCTTATATTCTTTGCCATGCTCTCGTTGTTTGTCTTAGTTCTTTGATTAATTGCTCCAAGTACTGTGTCTCCTCTGATCTTTTGATTTGGGTGTTTGGGTTTGGGTTTTCCATATCATTTGGTTTTATCATATGCTTTAAGATTTTCTGTTGTTTTTGGCCTCTTGGCATTTGCTTTACTTGATAGGGTTCTTTTAGGATATGAAGGATTGTTGAAACACCAGTCTCTATTTGTCATATCTACAGCTTGGTGGCATACCTTTCTCTAACTAACCAGCAGATGGCGTCTGCGAGTCACCTATTCCCCTCAAGTCAGTTCTCCCCAACTTTGTCTTTTTGGTGTGGGGGGTCTGATTCTTGTGGGGTCCAATTGGTGCACCAAGTTTGGGTGTGTTGTTGGTGCTGTCCCCCCGAATGTGGGGCATGTATCTGAGTGGTTAGGGAGGCAGGCAGCTTTAATAATCAAACCTCCCAGGTGTTCCTGGAGATTTAAGGCTGTTGCAAGAGTCTAAAACCTTCATTTCAGTCTCGCCACAGATTGTCTCTGCCGCTGACCCACAAGTCCTTGGTATTGGTGTATGGTCCCTGGGATTTCCGAGTGGGTCCCTCTTCCCAGGTGTGCCCTTCTTAGGGCCTCTGCTAAGGGACGGCTGTGCTACGTCACAAGTGCACGCCGTCCCTCAAGGGAAGTTCTGGGCCGCCAGGCTGTGCAGGGGCGTTCCCAGCCTGCTGTAAGGATGGCCGAATGGGGCGTGTTAATTTCCCCCTTTTTGCACAGCTTTGCCTTCCCAGCTCCAGGACAATTAGCTGCGGGTGTACTAAAGGCTGTTGTCCACGCCTGATATTGTGGCTGTGCTTGTGTTGCTGGAAACACTTTCTGCCACACTGGGTCCCTTGCGCGTCTCTGGGCTGTGTGTGCCTGCGCTGGGCAGAAGCGTTCCCAGCCTGCTGTGGAGATGGCTGCAAGGGGTGGTGGTTTTTTTTCCCCTTTGGCTAACCTCTATCTTTCTCGCTCCGAGACAGTTAGCAGCGGGTGTACAAAAGGCTATCTTCCACGCCAGGTATTGAGGTGTTCGCCCAGCCCGTTCCTGCCGCGCTTCACTGTGTGGTTCGCGCTGGCATATCTGCAGCCGCTTTTGGGTTTTTTTAAAAAAGAACTAGTCCGCCCCAAACGCCAACCCAGGTTTCCCCACACCGCAGGGCGGCCGCCGGACATTCAGCCAGCTCACTCACTCCTTTCCAAACGCAGACTCCTGGTTTCACCAAGTGCACGTTCCTATGGGTTTAGTAGACCTTGTCCAGCTGGTGCATTGCTGGAACTGGTGTTCTGGGTCACTTTTTCTGGCTTTATCTATTATTTTCATGGAGGTGTTTTTTTGCCCTGTCTCACCTAGTCACTATCTTAGGTTCTCTCCCCTTAAGTTTGATTTGTTGTGTTTTTGTTTTCAATCGTCTCAAGAACTTGATTTCCCTTGCAATTTCTTCTTTGACCCTCTGATTGTTAAGAGTGTGCTGTTTAACTTCCATATTTTTGTGTATTTTCCAATTCTCCCTTTGTTATTGATTTCCAGCTTCATTCCATTGCCAGTTTGTGATATTATGTCCCCGAAAAAGCCGTATTCTTTAATGCATTCTTGTGGGGGCAGACATATTAGAGTTGATTAAGTTGGAACATTTGGATTAGGTGTTTCCATGGAGATGTGTCCCACCCAACCGTGGGTGATAACTCTGATTGGATAATTTCCATGGAGGTGGACCCCTCCCATTCAGCTTGGGCATTGTTTAGTTTACTAGAGCCTATATAAGCCTGGGCCTTGTTTAGTTTACTAGAGCCCTATATAAGCCCGACAGAAGGAGCAGGCTTGCTATAGCCAAAGAGACTTTGAAGAACACACAGGAGCTGAGAGAGGGACTCGTGGGAGAAAGCCATTTTGAAACCAGAACTCTGGAATATGCCAACCACATGCCTTCCCAGTTAACAGAGGTTTTCTGGACGCCATTGGCTATCCTCCAGTGAAGGTAACCTGATTGTTGTTGTGTTTACCTTGGACACTTTATGGCCTTACGACTGGAACTGTGTAACCAGATAACCCCCCTTTATAAAGCCAATCCATTTCTGTGTTTTGCATTCCGGCAGCATTAGCAAATTAGAATAGTTTTGGTACCAGAAGTGGGGTGCTGGTGCTCCTGGTCTGGAATACCAAACATGTTGGAACAGCTTTTAAATGGATAAGGGGAAGATTCTGGAAAAATTGTGAGAGCTTGATACAAAGGCCTAAATTGCTTTGAAGAGACTGTTTGTGGAAATATGGACTCTACAGATACTTTTTGATGAGGCCTTGAACAGAAATGATGGATGTGTTATTACAAACTGAGCAAGGGCGATCCTTGTTTTAAAAGTGGCGAGAATTTGGCAAATTGTGTCCTGGGTCGAGGGAAAGCAGAATTTGAAAGCAACAACCTGCAATACTTAGCTGAGGAGATTTCTAGACTATGTGAGGATGTACCTGGCTCTCCTTTTGCAGCCTATAGTAAAATGCGAGCAGAGAGAGAAGCTAAGACTGAATTCTTGGGGTTCAAAGAAACCAAAACTGATGGTTTGGAAAATTCCTGGCTTCAGCGGGTGAACCCCAGAAGCTTCACCCACATGAGGATTTAACCAAACAGGACCCCAACCACCATTTCAGTCCAAGCCAGGATTGGAGATGGAATTATGCAGAAGGATTTGCTAAAGTCCTGTTGTCTGACAGCTTTGACCCGTGTGCTTCATGCAAACCAACAAATTTTTGCGAGATCTTTATAAGCAGAGCCGCTGCCGTCTGGACTGGAGGAGACAGACAAGGAACAAATTGAGGGAAATATTCTTCAAGACAGAGCCATAG